>NC_067476.1:149317481-149334981 GCF_947179515.1 Apodemus sylvaticus | reverse complement strand
CAGACACAGGAAGTAAGTTAGCAGGTGCAGGGGGTTGGAGGGCTCCCCTGGGGGGGGGGGTAGGGTTAACTACTGATGGGTACAAGATGACAAAATTCATTGTACATTGAACTAAATATTTCAAATGTGTGAATCATTTAGTGTGTTATAATTATATATATTTACATTGTGTGCATGCACGTGTGTATGCATGCTCATACAAGTTGAAACATTTGTGTGCAGGCTCATGGTGCTCCAGTCTGTTTACTGAGGCAGGGTCTCCTGCTGATTGGGAGCTCACTGATTCTAGCTAGTGTAGCTTCCCGGCTAGCCCTGAGGAATCCCCCTCTCCAAGTGCTAGGATTACAGCTTGGCCACCACATCCTCTTGAATGTTTAATATGGATGCTGGAGATCTCTGCTCCTGATCTCACACTTACACAGAAAGCATTTTATCCACTGAACCCCAATATCGTTCTTTTTCTGTTATGATTTATTTATTTATTGTATGTGAGTACACTGTAGCTGTATTCACACACACACACACACACACACACACACACCAGAAGAAGGCATCAGATCCCATTACAGATGGTTGTGAATCACCATGTGGTTGCTGGGAGAGGAATTCAGGACCTCTGGAAGAGCAGTCAGTGTCTTAACCACTGAGCCATCTCTCCAGCCCAAGACATTCTTTTTAAAAGAGAATGGACACCCTACAAGGCAGTGAAAACATAGACCATGACTTCAGGGATCCTGGATGAGTTGTCAGGAACTCACCTGTCCTGTTTGCCTTTCTTGATATTTCTATTAGGTTATTTCCCTTCACTTTGCAAGAAATCCAAGAGCCACTGAGAAAATGGCCCAAGATCTCTTCAGTGGTGGAGTTGAGATTTGAACCTAAGTCCATGCTCAGTTCAAAGCACTGCTTATCGTCTCCTGGGAAGGCACTGGCAACTGTTAACCAAGGGTGCTGCCACACGGGTGCACAGCAAGAAAGGGAGCATGAGTTCCCTGGGCCCGGCCTCCTTTTTCCCATGTTCATTATCTAGCCCAGGAAGCCAGAGACCATGGAGGGAATGATCAAGGCTCTTTATCTGCTGCTCAAACCTTCTCTTAGAATGAATGTCCCTGCTTGGGGCCCCTGGAAGAGAAGCCCAGCCAAGAACTGTCCTTGTGGTCAACTCAGTCCTTGCAAGTCATGTTCAACCCTGTCCACAACATGGCCTTCAGGACTTCCCACTGTTATTGTACAGAGATAATGTACTTGCATAAAGGCATGTGGGCAAAGATGTTCATCCCTTGCTTATGTTAGAGAAAAACTAGAAAGCCTCAGTATCCAACACCAGGAGGCTGGATATAAGACATGGGGAAAAGAGTTCTAACGGAGCCTGCAAGAAAGCCAGGTTCAGTGACTGAATCCCACAAGGCCAGAACTTGGGGCACTAGGGCAAAAGGCTGGCTGTAGGGTCAAGGTCTAGCTGGACTACAGAGCAAGACCCTGCTCCAAATACAAAAGCAACAAACAAAAAGGAAATCTGGGCCTGACAGACAGCTTGGCAAGTGAAAGTGCTCACCACACAAGTCCGATGACCTGAGTTTGATTTGAGGAGCCACTATCCAGTGGAAAGCAATAACCGACTCCTCAAAGTTGTCAACTGCTCACCAGACAGACAGACAGACACACACACACAAGTGCACACGTGCACACGCAAGGAGGGAGGGAAGAAAGAGAGAAAGAGAGGAGGAGAGAAGGAGGAGGAAGAGGAGCCTATATAAAAAGGCTTGTTGCCATCAGGAAGTATTTATGATGCATGAAGGGAAAAGGGCAGAACAGAGCCCTGGGCACTGCTGTCCAGCACCCAGGCTCACAATGCAGCCAGATGACAACTCCTCTAATCACCAAGAGACTTGGGCTTTGTCTGTTCTCGCTGTTGTGCCTGCTGTTTCCCATCCTGGAATCTGGATGTTCCTGCCTGTTCTAGATCCTCCCTCCAACCTAGCTAACCCTGCTTTATCCTCAGGTCTCCTCCCTGGGGACCTCTCCGACCCCCTGGAGCCACCCTCTTCTGTTCTCAGTCACTCTCCGAGGCTGCACTGTCAGCCTTCTGGGAACAGCAGAAGAGAACGCACTGTCCTGATGGCTACTGTCTGCTCTGCTTGAGTCTGTTCACCCCCTAGTGACTTCTGGGTAACTAAATGTCGGGGGAGGGTGCTGACAAGTTATAAGAGGGTAGGGCACACAGGGTGTGACCTGGACAGCACTGGGTGGTAGCTGACAGACTTCACATACTCTGAACTTTCTCTTGGGTCAGTGAGAAAGCACGTTCTTTTGTTTGCTTGCTTGTTTTGTTTCCAGACAGTGTCTCGTGTATCTCAGATTGGCCTTGAGGTCATTGTAGATGGAGGATGACCTTGAACTTCCAATCTTCCTGCTCCTATCTCCCAAGTGCTGGGACTGCAGTCCTGCAACACCAAGCTCAACTTATAGGGCAGACTCCTGTTTACGATCTACAAGGCCTCATGTGATTTTGCTGGTGCCCATGTCTCTGTTGCATCCATTTCTTCTCATGGTTCTGCTCCAGATGTACAGCTCTTTTAAATGGTTCTCCAACTTGTAGAAAAGCAAACAGATGCATCAACTGGTCCTCCCCAGGTCTTCTCACCTCCAAAATGGCCATCTACCCAGTCCCCACAGCCCACTCCACTTCTCCTCTTCCCCTCCCTCCCTCTCATGTATCCCATTGTGATGGTTCTGTGAAGCTGGGCGGAGCCTGCTTGGCGAACCATGCAGAGTATAGTAGCTATGAATGGCTGTTATTATAATGGCATTGAAAGCAGGGGACCCAGCTTCCTGGTGGGCCCGGAAGGTAGGAACTGGGTGGGAGCAAGGACAAAAGATAATTATTTCCTCTTGGCCTCAGGCTGGGCCTGGCTAGATCTGTCAGATCCTGCTCTGAGATCCCTGTCAGCAGGCAAGGCTTGACCCTTTCACAGGGACCTGGCGAGGCTGGGAAGAGTGGGGCCTCAGTAGGGTCAGAGCCTGATGGTGGTTTATCTCGGCTCTCCCAGGCCAGGCTTGGGTACACAGGCCAGGCCACAGGGGCCTGTCAAATGCCCTTTTACTTTACAAGTGGCCACATATTTGACTTGCTCCCATCTCTGATACAGAAGGTTGGATGCTGGTGACCAGGGGCTTGGGGAAAGGAAGAAGTGGCTGCTCAGTGGATCCAGTTAAAGCTTCAAGAGATCGGTTCTACGAAAGACAACACATTGTTGAGTATGGACAGTTCTAAGATTTTCGCTGTGAATCCTGTTTCTCTGATGTCTCCGTGTCTTGCTTGGTGCGGTCTCAAGTTTCCTTGATAGACACACGAGTGACTGTCACTACTGAGACATCCAATGAGTGCACCTCTACTCAGAGTAGGTTAGTGGCCTTAGTCTCCACCCCACTGCCTGCAGCTCCCTAATTCCAGCCATGGAGAATGGTGACTGTTAGGATTCTGTCTAAGCTCCACCCCACAGTTACCTGGCAACAGCCAGGTATGCCCCTCCCCACAGTTACCGGGCAATCCAATTACCTGGGTAGGTCTGGCCCACTGTAAAAGGGGCTTCTTGCCCCTCCTCTCCCTCTTATCCTCTTATCCTCTCTTTCTCTCTCTCACCTCTTGCCCTCTTGCTCCCCATCTCTCCCCTTCCCCTCCCCCCTCTCTCCATATGGTCATGGCCGGCCTCTACTTCTCTACTCTCTCCTTCTCTCTACCTTTCTCTGCCTCTGCTACCCCCTTAACTCCCCTCCCTATGCCCTAAATAAAGTCTATACTATACTGTCGTCGTCGTTGTCGTTGTGTGGTTGGTCCCTCAGGGGGAAGGGATGCCTTGACATGGGCCCACTGAGGCACCCCCTTCTCCTACATGCCCATAGAACATATTCTTACACCGCTTTCTCTTTTTAGGATCACAGCAGTGACTCAGGACACAGACTCTGAAATCAAAAGGTCCAGTGGCACACCCCCATGTACTCCATAAGAGAGGCAGGTTGCTTAACTTCTTCACATCTATAAGCTGCACCACATGGCTTTGCCCACTTCTAGGACTGCCACAGGCTGAAGCCCCCACACACACCGCGTCTGGCATGTGAGCTGGCATCAGCCTCCACATTGCCATTACCTCTTCCCTGAATGGTAGATACAGCCCTGAAACAGGGCTGAGGCATATTCTAGACTTTAGAAGCCAAGACTTCTCTGAGGGTTGCCGGTTACCCTAGGTAAGAACACGGGTATCTCAGCCTTGTACCTCAGGTGTCTGCTATTGTGAGGTGGGAAAGAGAGAGAGCTGTGTCTGCTCAGTTCTGTGGATGCAGGGAACTGGAGACAGCAATGACCCTGACAGAAGAACTTCCCAGAGCCAGGGCTTTCGCTGAGGCAGAGACAGCACCAGACTGGAGGAGAGCCCAAGGCTGTGGCGCTGAGGATCATGGGAGAGGATTCCTGCTCTGCTGGGAGATGGAAGGAAATAACATTCACCTCCTTTTTTGGCCTTGATCTCACTAGATAGCGCCCCAAATCCTTTCCATGTTTGGTAACACAGCCAGGGAGAGTTTACACCATTCTAATAATAAAACATATTAAGCATGCTAAAGTTGCATGGTAACAATAAACACTAAGTTTATATGAGACTGACTTTGCATTTATGCAGGCAATTATGTAAATTACGTGTGCACCAATGTTTACATTAGTATAACACATCTCTATAATAATTCTATCGCTGCACTTTTCATGGTGAACCTTTAAAATAAGCTCCTGTCATATATGAATTTTGTGATATCAGTTTTCTACTAAAGAGTCAGAAAATTTCATCTTTTCTCTAGCAGCTGATCAAACTTTTTTTGCTGGCACTTGGGAAGGCTTCAACATCCCCACTCATTACTGGAATACTAAATTTCGTTCATGGCAAAGCTTTTAAGACCAGCCGGGCATAGTTGTGAACCCATTAATCTCAGGTACTCAGGGAGCTGATGCAGGAGGATCATCATTTGAGCCCCGAGGATCAAGGTTAGCCTTGTCTACACGGCAGGTCTCTATTTCAAAACAAAAACAGCCCAAAGACAATGGTTGCCAGCTTAGATTTCACAGCTCTGCAAAAACAAAACACAAAAGCTTCACGCTTTCAAGCTGTGTCTCCTGGATCTTTAATCTTGAGGATTTTTTGAACTGGCACTACCTATTCACCAGCTCTGGGTCAGCACCCTCTTTGGGATCGCATATTTGGACTTTAGTTATTGTCAAAATAACTAGTCAGCACTATTTCACGACTTCTCCTTATTCACATCTCTTAAAATGTCACAGATACATCGTGATACCCAAGGAGAGAGGAAACAGCAGAGGGGAGTTGGAGCAGACAGAGGTGGTGTTCTCTATCAGTTACTGTTAAAATACCTGACTTTGGCAATTCTACAAAAGCATGTGATTATGTGTGACCCTTGGGTTGTTGGGAGGCACCTAGGAGAGCTGCTCTGAGACTTAATCCTCTGACTTCACAGTAAATCCACCTCTGCCTCTCCTCAGAACAAAAGCCCTGCTCTCCCAGGCTTGAACACCAGCAACCCAGCAACGCCTCTCCAAGTACCTCTCCATGCTACTGTGTTCGTTTTCCAGGGGCCCGAGAGTAGGTCAGCTGCCCATACCCAGCCCTATGGCTCTGGTAGTCCCTGTGTCTAGTTGTTCTGCCCCCATAAGACAAAAGCTGGTGAGGCGGCTCAGTCACTTAAGTATACAGCATGAGGACCTGGCTCCCCAGAACCGATGTAATAATGTCAGGTGTGTATTGAGCTTCTGCAACCTAAGGGCTGGGAAGGCTGGCCCAATTGGTGAATTCAAGGCCTGTGAGAGACCCCGTTTCAGAGAAAGTGGATAGCATTCCTGAGTGAACGCATGCGTGCACACACATGCACACACACACACACACACACAAAGCATTTAATACATGTGAAATAAAATATTGAATGGTGGCTAATGCATAACAGACTCAAGTTGGGAATCCTGAAGTAACCTGCCTGGGTCTACCAGATAATACCTACTATCAGAGTTAGGAAATAACCCTGAGTGAATGAATGAATGAATGAATGAGCAAGCGAATGAGCCATCAGATGACCACTAGTTTTCCAGACTTGGGCAGGGAAATGTAACTTCTTGGCAGAACCCTGATCTCTGCCTGTGTCCCACTGTGACTGATCTGGGTCAGGGACCCCAGGAGAAGTTCTTATGGGTATAGCATAAGTGTCCTCCCTGTCCCCCACATCAAGAGGCACGGAGGAGTGTGGGAACCAGTGTAAGAATCTTGTCTTCCTTTTCACAGTATTTGGGGTCACATGCAAGACTTCAGGCATATTAGGTCAGGCTCTACCACTAAGACACCCCTTACCCTATGAAGTTAAATCTTCTTAAGAAATCTTTTTAGTTAGCATACAACTTAAGGGCTTTTGCTATGACCTTTTCACATACAGGTGAGTTTCTCTGGGCAGACTGGCCTAGCTAGAAAAACTCGTGATATATTGATTATGTTGGTTAAACCTTTTAGGTGATTGATCGGCTGTTTTCATTTAATGTGCTGACAGGACTTAGGATGGATTGTGTGTAATACGGATAGTGAAACATTTGAAATATATTGGATCATTTTTCATTTTATGATTAAGTGTAGAGTATGTGTTAGGTACTAGAAATATGAAATAGATGAAGCCTACAGCATTGTGATTGGGAGAACTGTTTGTATATCAGCAACGTTCTTCAAAGCTGGCCTTGCTTTTAAGTTATCTCTAAGTTAGACAAACAAACATGATGACAGAGAAACAGATAGAATATGTGCTGGGAATTAAAATGGGAAGTTAAATTGAATGAGCATTAATATAGGAGTGGTATAGATTTTAGCCTGAGTCCATAGGTAGGCACTTTAGGACTCATATATACCTTGGCATAGCTAGAACTTAAAACAGATCCAGTCCAACAGGGAAACATTTGAGCCAAGCATCAACTGACAGAATGGGAAAAGATTTTTACCAACTAAGCATACAAAGGAGTGCTAATATCCAAAATACATAAAGAACTCAGAAAAACCTATATATCAAGAAAACTAATAATCCAATTCAAACATGGGATAAAGATCCACACAGAAAATTCTCAATAGAAGAAACTCAAATGGCAGAGAAGTACATTAAAAAAAAATGCTCAATACCCAGGGAAATGAAATCAAAACTAGTTGAGATTCCATCTTATACCTGACAGAGTGGCAAAGACCAATGAACAAAAGATAACTTACACTGGTGAGGATGTGGAGTAAGATCAACCACCCACTGCTGGTGGGGACGCAGACTTGTACAGCCTCCATGGAAATCAGTTGGCAGTTCCTCAGGATGATGGGAATTGATCTACCTCCACATCCAACTGGACCACTCTTGGGTGTAAACCCAAAAGCCACTCCATCCTACCACAGAGGCCTTGCTCAACCCTGCTCATTGCTGCACTATTCAAAACAGCCAGAAACTGGAAACCAGCTAGATGCCTCTCAACAGGCAAATGGAGAAATACAATGAAGTACATTCATTCATTTACACACTGGAGGATTGCTCAGCCATTCAAAAAACCAAAATCATGAAATTTGATGTCCTCACCCATGAAATGGGACTGACAACAGTCCTCAGGTAAATGGGACATGTAAGATCAGAGGAAGTGCCAGGCGGTGGTGGCGCATGCCTGTAATTCCAGCACTCTGGGAGGCAGAAGCCGGCAGATTTCTGAGTTCAAGGCCAGCCTGGTCTACAGAGTGAGTTCCAGGACAGCCAGGGCTATATAGAGAAACCCTGTCTTGAAAAAACCAAATCCAAAAAACAAAAAAAGACATTTAGGGCTGGAGAGATGGCTCAGCTGGTAAGAGCACCGACTACTCTTCCAAAGGTCATGAGTTCAAATCCCAGCATCCACATGGTGGCTCAGAACCATCCGTAAAGAGATCTGACACCCTCTTCTGGCGTCTGAAGACAGCTACAGTGTACTTACATATAATAAATAAATAAATATTTAAAAAAAATAGTTAAATCTATTTAAAAAAAAAAAAAGATCAGAGGAAGTGCCTGGGCCCTAGAGACAGCAGCATGGTGGAGTTTCATCTTTAGGAACAAGAGTCCCAGCAGAACCTGCCCTCCTGTGCAGGCCCGGCTGTCCCAAGCCCACTCCCTCACCCCATTTCTGTTGATGCTTTTCTGTGGATGTCAGTGAAGAAGACCGATGCTTGTCATTGTACGGCAACACTAGAACGGGCTCTTTTCTCCCTCCTGAAGTGGCAGGTGTGGCCCATGTCCACTGAGCAGATCTCAGGAGTTCTGCAACTGTCTCTGCACTTGAGTTCTTGTAAGAAACTAAGACATTGCCATCCATGTCCTCAGCATGTGTCTCACAGGTAACAGTCAATAATGTGGCAGAGGAGTCAGGAAGGAGTCACGGTGTTTCCTGACCCCAAATCATCACCATGGCATTACCACAGTGGCAGCTGAGGAGCCGGGGCCCGGCTGTGCATCTCCAATGTGCCACACTTCTCTGTTCCTCTAGAAGGTGGCTGGCATCATCCCAATCCCTCAGAGAAAGAAACCAAGGCTCTGCCTGGCATAGCTCCCATCTGGGGAGTCTCTTCTCAGCTAAGCAATTCCTCTTTTAAAATTTAACACCTTGGGCTGGAGAGATGGCTCAGCGGTTAAGAGCACCGACTGTTCTTCTGAAGGTCCTGAGTTCAAATCCCAGGAACCACATGGTGGCTCACAACCATCCATGGTGAGATTTGACCTCTTCTGGTGTGTCTGAAGACACTGAAGACAGCTACAATGTACTTACATCTAATAAATAAGTGTTTTAAAAAAAATTTAACACCTTGGCAAGCAACTCTAGAAAACAGGACTCTCCCTTCCTCCTTTCCTTCTTCCCTCTCTCCTGCCCTTCCCCCTCCTTCCCTTCCTCCCTCCCTCCCTTCCCCCTTTCTCCATTCCTTCCTCCCTCCCTCCCTCATTCCTTCTCTCCCTCCTTCCCTCCCTTCCTCTTTCTTTGCAGTTCTGGGAACCAAACACCACACCAGGCAAGTATTTTCACTACTGAGCTGTAGTCCCAGACCTTACAATGTAGTTTTAAAAATCTAACATTACATTCTAGCCAGGAGCAAAAAAACAGCCACATGTTCCAAAGCGAAGAAATAAGAATGTGTCCCAAGTAGTCACACCTGTCAGCCGGTATAGGATAGAAGTTGACATGTTTGTTGAATAACTGGTGACCACTTCACCTGTCACTTGTCTGCCATGTAGAATGATAGCTCAGAAGACGAGACCCACCAGCCCAGGGGCAAAAACTGGGAGCCTGTGAGTCAGATGGACCATGAACAGAGGCTGTTTAACCTACATGCTATCATTTTAGAAGTTGACTTTCTAGGGGCTGGGGATCTCTACCTCACCCAGTTACTATTCACCCAGAATGCACAAAGCTCTGGGTTCAATCTCCAGCACTAAATAAAACCAACTGTGGTGGCATAAGCCTGCAGTCCCAATACTGGGAAGTTCAAGGTCATCAGGTCATCCTTGACTACTTAATGAGTTCAAGGCCAGCCTGAACCATGTCTCAAAAAGTAATAATAAAAGAAAACTTGGATGTCTCAGTAACATTGGAAAAATCAGAAGATTGTGCAGAAACTTTTGGCTTGTGGTGGACACCTGCACCTGTGTCCGTTTTCCTCCTGGCAGAGTTAGAGATGGTATTCCCCAGGCTTCCTTGCAATTAGGCCCATGGGACCATGTCCCAGCCAAAGGGATGTGGACAGAAATATGATGTCGCCTGGTGTATAAAACCTCCCTCCCCATAGTCCTCCCCTGCTGCTGGCCAGACAGAGAAGGCCTCAGGAGATGGCAGAATCACAAAATGAGAGTCCCAAGAGCTCTTCCACGGCCAGTGGAGCCCCAGATGACCCTCGCTGGATGTAGGGGAACAGGAAGCAGGCCTTGGGAAAACCAGACTCTAGTCTATCTTGCTTTCTCACTCTCAAACAAGACTGTCAGCCTTCGCTGCAGAAGCCCACCCCCAGCAGATAGCAAGCCCTCAGAATCAATACACTAGTGAAAGAATCCCAGGCAGAAGGAGGGAAGGAAGCCATTTCTGTTTTGGGCTGGGCTGGAGAACCCCATGAATGTGTTCTCTGTGGGATCCTCACAGTGGCTGTGCTAGGTGGGATAGTACAGCCCATCTCATAGCCACAGGGATCCCCTCGTGTCTGTTGAAACAAGCATTTCCTGGGGTGCTCAAAGAAAACACTAGCGGTTGCTCAGAGACTTTTTCTGTGCAGCATGTGTCAAGGAGCCTGTGGACAGGCAGCATGCGCTGGGAGCCTCCGGGGACTCTGCTATCTCCTTCAAACAGATGAGCGGCTGCTCTGTTTCAGAGTAATAACAACTCAGAAAAGCTGCAGAATTGTTGCTCCTCCCCTTCCTCTCTCTCTCTCCTCCTCCCTGGGGGCCTGCTGACTCTCCCACCTCTACTGAGAAAGGGTCTCAGAGATCTGAACTTGCTCCCTGCCCTTCCTGCCAGATACAACCACCATACTTAAAGGACTAGGAAGACATCAGTGCATGTAGGGCCTAGGTAGAGACAGAAGACAGAAGCCCTTGATCCTCAAACTTAATTTAGAAAGGCCATGCTGGAAGATTCCAAGAAACTAAGGGTGTTGTGAGTATACAAAGGTTCTGAGTTGTCCTCTAGGGCTGACTGAGCACATGACAGTCACACAATGTGTCCATTAAACTACAGAAATAACAAGCGCTCACATCACTGCAGCAGTCTATACAGCTTTGAGGTACAGACATTTTAAATACATGAAGTTACCAGTCAGACTTATTTCTGGACCTACGGTCCAGAGGTATGGCTTGGTTGGTAGGGTGTTCGACTGGCCTCCCCAAAGCCCTGGGTTTGATCCCCAGCACTTCAGGAGCTGGGCATGGTGGTGTACACCTGCACTCCCAGCACTTGAGATGTAGAGGCAGGAGGATCAGAAGTTCAAGGTGACCCTCGGCTGCAGAGTGAGTCCAAAGCCGCCTGGAATATATGCTGCAGAAGACAAAAAGCAAACAAAGGTGAGATCCTAACTTGAAAAGATGCATGGCAGAAAGAAAGAAGAGGAGAGGAGAGGAGAGGAGGGGAGGGGAGGGGAGGGGAGGGGAGGGGAGGGGAGAGGAGAAGGGAGGAGAGGAGAGGAGAGAAAGGAAGAAAGGAAGGAAGGAAAAAAGTGTAACCATTAAAACCTTATTCTTTGCAGGAACATTAATGTATTAAATTATGGGATACTAATCCAGATCTCACTGGTATGGTAAATAAAATAAATCATGAGGGGGCTGGAGAGATGGCTCAGTGGTTGAGAGCACTGACTGCTCTTCTGAAGATCCTGAGTTCTGAGTTCAAATCCCAGCAACTACATGGTGGTTCACAACTATCCATAATGAGATCTGACACCTACTTCTGGTGTGTCTGAAAACAGCTACATTGTCCTTAGATATAATAATAAATAAATCTTAATATATATATGTGTGTGTGTGTGTGTGTGTGTGTGTGTGTGTATAATGAACTCCAAAACACTCCACATCCCAAAATGCACTGGTACCCTGAGACACCAGGGTTGCTCTTACAAACCTAAACAGAGGATCTGTTTCTCGCCACCTTGAATGTAAACCCTCACACAAGCATGTCAGAGGAATTTGTTTGAGCTGGGCTCACCTGGGAAACACCCACACTTTAATCACCCAGAACTGGCGCTCTGGAACAGATCCCAAAGCTCTGGTGTTACAGATTTAACAAGAGCAAGATGGGCAGTTAGGGCTGGTTGGCTCTTGGTGACAAGAATGTTGGGCGTTGGTTGGTCCCTTGGGCTCAGGTAAGGTAAAGAGAGAGGCTGGAGAAGAGCATTCCTGGGGAAACTTTTGCCTCCCACTATACCAGCATGTCATGACGACCTGAGGTGAAACGGTTTAAGGGTTTAAGATCCAACTCAATTAGAGCGTGTGATTCCAGAGCCCTCCAGCCTAGCAGGCTGAACAGGAACTTACTGGTGTCTTTCCCTTATTTATGATATCACCGCCTCTTCTCCCAATCTCCCTCTCTTTGAGATGGGGGTCTTAAATCCTAGTCTCAAATCCACCACATAGCCAAGGATGCCTCTGAACTTCCAGCCTCTGCCTCCCGAGTGCAGGGTTGACAGGCATGCACCACCACATGCAATTTGCGTGCTGTCAACGGAACCCAGGGCTTCCTGTGTGCTGGGTGAGCATCCCACCCACAAAGACACACCAACCCCCCCCCACCCCCGAGCTACTAGAGACAACAGAGTAAATACTACATCTGTGGGTGTCTGGTAAAAGCCTGAGGGAGAGAGCAACATTGCCCTTACCTAGGACTCCAAAATGGGCAGGTCTGCAGTGAGTAAATGTCCCTCCCAAGGGACTGAGGGGACCAGGTGAAGGGAAGCTTCTCACCTGGAAGTCCTGTCTGCTTGGTCTTTGGTAACTAGAACCAATAGACCCGAGGTTGAAGCAAAAGGCTGCAGAAACCCATAACCCTTTATTTGAAATCAACCTGCCTTGTCTTCAGTATTTCCCGTTCTGCCTGTTTCTGCCTGGCTCTTTTACAAGCCTAGTATCCAAGCCCTCCTTAGAGGTCTGGAAACCATCGCCATCCTATGGTCCCAGTGTTATCAGAAACCCATCTTCAGCCTAGGACAGCTTCAGTCTTTCTCCTGAACCTCCTAGAAACGTGAGAATTACTGTTATTTCCAAAACTCACCCAGAAGGGCATCAGAATAAAGCGATTTAATACGCAAGATTTTAAACGACCATGAGTAAAGGATTAGCAACACCTCATAACTCAAAGAAATTTGTTTTTTGTAACATCCAGCACGTCAGCATTGGAATTAGGATCTGTAACAGTCAGACGTCGGAATGTTAGATTTGTAGGAATCTCACATTTGGATTGATGGAAATAGAGGCCTCGTGTGTGTCTTTTGGAGTTTGAGGTGCTGGTGGTGAAGGCCAGGAGATCTCTAAGACAGACGTGACTCAGACTACACACAACTTTCATGTCGGTTCTCTTCTATCATGTGGGTCTGAGTGTTCAAACTCAGGTCATCTGGCTTTGGTGGCAAGCTCCTTTACTAAGCCATCTCGTCAGCCCACAGGAGGAAGTTTTACCACAGAGTCACAGATGACATTTCAGAGGTTAGAATGCTATCTTAGTCAGGGTTTCTATTCCAGCCCAAACGTCATGACCAAGAAGCAAGTTGGGGAGGAAAGGGTTTATTCAGCTCACACTTCCACATTGCTGTTCATCACAAAAGGAAGTCAGGACTGGAACTCAAGCAGGTCAGGAAGCAGGAGCTGATGCAGAGGCCACGGAGGGATGTTCCTTACTGGCTTGCTTCCCCTGGCTTGCTCAGCTTGCTTTCTTATTGAACCCGGGACCACCAACCCAGGGATGGCACCACCCACAAGGGGCCCTCCCACCTTGACCACTAATTGAGAAAATGCCTTACAGCTGCATCTCATGGAGGCATTTCCTCAAGGGAGGCTCATTCCTCTGTGATAACTCCAGCTTCTGTCAAGTTGACACACAACACCAGTCAGTACAAGTGTGCTTGTTGTGCCTTCTCTTAAAGCCAGGGGATGTGGTGTGATGTTATCTGAGTTATTTTTGTCTGGGTGGCTTGACAAAAAAATATTTTATTGTTTTTCTGTGTCCAGATGAGGGCTAGGTTAGATGTGATGTCTGCAATTTTTCACCCCCACCCCCTGTCTGGTGGTTATCGCTTTCATGTCTAGATTCCAGCAAGCCTGTCCTGCAGGTCACATCTAGTTGGATGGAGCCAAGCTATGAATATGGCCCAAGTCAAAGTGGTAAACATATTTAAAATATTATGAGTCACTTTGTTGTTGTTTGTTTGGGCAACTTTTTTAAACATCATCTTCTGTGTCTTGAAAGATGCTTTGTGGACTGTTTGCAGTGTCCAGGGGTTGGGCACATCTGTGCATGCATTTTGTGTGCTTTGTGGGTTACACGTTCTTGTGTTTGTGTTTATTCCTGTTTCTCTCTCCGGTCTTTCCTCTTTGACCTATTCCTGTTTCTCTCTCCCGTCTTTCCTCTTTGACCACTTGTGACTCCCTGCTCAGTCACTATTTCATCTCTCCCTCACAGATTCCCACTTCCTAATTTTTCAGAAGCTGCAGAAGGGCGAGGGTTCATTTTCTGTAACTACTTCTGGCTGAATCTTAAATGGAAATATCTGGAAGCCTGCTGTTGGAAATCCAGGGTTGCTTTTTTAAGGGGATACAGTGTTGTTGTTGTTGTTGTTGTTGTTTTTTAAAGGAACCCTCATGTTGACATATAGGGCTTTGATCCTAGAAGATGAAAATTTTACAACAATTAACTGGGCAATGTGGTTTGTAATGTCACAGGCTCAAAGCCAGCCTGGACCATGAAGGTCAAGCAGGGCTACACAGATCCTGTCTGAGAAAGAAAGGTGGGGAAGGGGGAGAGAGAAACTGATGGAGGGAGCGGAGAGAAGAAAGAAAAAGAAAAAACTACAAGAATGTTTAAAATGTAAGAATCAGGGCCTGGGAAAATGGCCCGGGGTTGAAGGCAGTGGCTGCTCTTCTGGAGACCCAAGGATGTGCCCAGCTCTCAGGTCAGGTAGCTCACAGCTGTTTGTAATCCCAGCTGCAAGGGAGCCACCACCTCTGAGGGGCACACACATATGTGTGCGCATGCTACACACAGATGCATAAATTATTTTTTAAATGTAGGGTCAGATACAAATTGTAGACTAATGATTACCAGAATCCCTGAGAATGTTAAGAGTAGGTGAGGTGGCTTTTCAAAAAAAAAAAAAAAATGAAGGGGGAGCTGCAGAGATGGCTCAGTGGTTAAGATCACTGACTGCTCTTCCAGAGGTCCTGAGTTCAAATCCCAGCAACCACATGGGGGCTCACAACCATCTGTAACAAGATCTGATGCCCTCTTCTGGAGTGTCTAAAGACCTGAAGACAGCTACAGTGTACTTACATATAATAAATAAATAAATCTTTAAAAGAAAGAAAGAAAGAAAGAAAGAAAGAAAGAAAGAAAGAAAGAAAGAAAGAAAGAAAGAAAGAAAAGAAAAGAAAAGAAAAGAAAAGTCTAGTCTTTAAAGAGCAGGCCTGAAGGCCTTTGTACTCACTGGCTGCAGATCCCTCAGGTGCACCAAGCCTGAGCTAGTTTATAGAACTGAAAATATATTTGAATGCCAAGCATCTTTGAATTATTGAATGCAAAACACCTTTGATTTCAGGAAGGGCTGAAATCCTTTCTGCAAGAGCCCAGAGCACTGGGGTGGGGTGGGGGGTGTCCAGACATTTTATAGCTACAGGTTAAGATGCTACAGCGAGTCTGGAGAGTACTAGAATGTTCCGGCTTTTCTGCCTGCACAGTGACCACCAGAGTCTTTTCTTAAATAGGTCCTACAATAGGTGACACAGCCCTAAGAGCCCATGTCCCCTCTCTCTCATGATCAATATCAATGACTTCATTCATTGGTTAGACTTTCTTGTTGAGTATGTTTAAGACCATGGTGGGGGAACAATCAATCAATCAGTAAGTCAATCCCCACTCCCACCCCTGTGTGTGTTAGAGCTTAAATCTTTTTAACTTTATAGGAATTTGTGAGTGTGTGCATATATGACACTTATGTGTGCTCTTGTAGAGGCCAGCGGCAATCTTGGACGGCTTCCCTAATTGTTCTCTTTTTTTTTTTTTTTTTTTTTTTTTTGAGACAGTCTCTCTCTGAACCTGGAGTTCATCCATTGGTTAAATTGACAGCCCAGGATCCTGTCTGCCTCCTAGCTCCGGAGTTACACGTGCACATTCCAAAGCCCTGTCTTTTACATGGGTGCTGGGGACCTGATCTTCTGATCGGCATGTTTGTGCGCCTTACCCACTTAGCTGCCTCCCCAGACATCCCTGGAAATCTTTATATTGAGAACTTCTCTTTTGACCCAGTGTGGTGGTGTGTACCTGTAACCCCAGCACTTGGGAGGTGGAGGCAGGAGGATGATGAGAAGTTCAAGGTCATCCCAGCTACATGCACATTTGAAGATAGCCTGAGGTACATGAAACACTATCTCAAAAGAAAAAAATAAAAGAAAACATTCGTTTTGTACCTCTAATAATGCATTCTATTTGACTCAATACATTTTAAAATGATCATTTTAACAAATAATCAATATAAAAAATGTTTTCCATTCTGTGGGGTGAACTCCCTTCCTTGAGATGGTAAGTGTACCACTGAGTTATATCCTAGGTTCCTGGCATTTCTGAGACAAGGTTTTGCTGGGTAGCTCAGGCTGACCTTGAGTTCACTACATAGCCCAGGCTTGCCAGAAAGTCTTTTATTCTTTAAGCTGTCATATAAACTAACATGTTTGGTTGACATGTTCACATGTGTGTATTGTTAGACTTTGTTCACATTCACACACAGCCATGTTTGTTTTCCTGTCCAAGTCGGCTGAGGCTCTTGGGGTCACTGGTAGTGCTGTGTGAAGAACCCCTTGGCCTCATCAGTCTTCCCCCCTCCCCCCAGCAGCTCTATCCCCTGCCGGGGCAGGTCAGGGTTGTTGACCGGTGACTTCCCTCGGACTGTCCTAATGACTGTTTTCATCGGGTGAGGAGTAATGCGTACATATGCACGTGTGTGGGTGCACTTGCCCGTGCCTGCTGTGCAGAGCCAGAAACTGATGTCAGACGGCTTCCTCTCCTGCAGCCTGCTGTTTCCACTACACTGTCTGCTCAGCTAGCCCCGCCCAATGGCTGACCTCTGAAGCATGCATTCGAAGTACAGCCCAACTTTTATGGTCTCCATAACTCCTCTGATCAAGAGACAGGTGACTTACCAGGATTGTCATTTTCCGAGTTTGGGCTGACTTGGAGGGTAAGGGATTTCCTTACCTTATCTGACATCTTTTTAACTTTGGAAGATCAAGTCTTGTCTTGGCCTCCAAAACACTCAGATTGATTGGTCTGTCTTCTTCTTCCTCCTCCTCCTCCTCCTCCTTCTCCCCTCCTCTCTCTCTCTCTCTCTCTCTCTCTCTCTCTCTCTCTCTCTCTCTCTCTCTCTCTCTCTCTCTCCCTCTCTCTCTCTCCCTCTCTCTCTCTCTCTCTCTCTCTCTCTCTCTCTCTCTGGATGTGTTAGAGTTTAAATCTTTATAACTTTAACTTTTGTACAACAGTAGTAGATGAAGCTTGGACACATAACACATTTATGTGCATTTTGAGTTATATGTTTACAAATACACCTTAATGACCTAAACAAGTGTTTACTTAACTGGCGTTATAGATTAGTTAAAAGACCTTAAAGACATAGAGCGATGATGGGATGCATAGCCCATCATTGAAGAGCACTGGCTGCTCTCCAGGGTACCCAGGTTCAAT